>NC_140444.1:16260627-16268127 GCF_963576455.1 Neolamprologus multifasciatus
AATCTTTAGTGCTCCCAGTCACACATAAAAAGCCATCTGATGTGCCTTCCCTGGCTGCACAAAACAAATGTGTTTCCTCCATTTTACTGTGTGATTTAAAACATGCTTAATATAGTTTAGCAAATAAATCCTAGATATAAACTGGATTGATTAAATCCACAGAAATCTTCCAAAAAAAGAAAAGAAAGAAACATCATTATCTGAGCTTTGGTGTGCAAATCAGTCAGGGTAGAAAGAAGAATCTGTAAAGGGCCCTTTCTTTTTCTTCTGATGACATGTGCTGTGTGTAATCACGCTACAATGACTGCAGCCTTTTCAGATTTGTGTGTCTAGAGGACAAACAGAGGCTGGGACACTTTGATTATGAGGGAGAGCGAGGGCAGTGCAGCCTGCTGTCCGCGCTAACAGCATCTCCTCTGCTTCATTAGATATCGCCTGTGTCTGTGTTCAGTCTCGATGTTTGTTTCAGGCGATGGGAAACATGAATCAAAGCATTCTGAGGTTTGCTCTCTTGCTTCCTGTGTGCAGAGAAAGAAAGCACTTATACAGCAACAAAATCCTCTCCGGGGACTGGAGAGAGGAGTGAGGGGGAAACAGAGCAACGCAGCACTTTGAATCCTGTCCCCAATGGTCTGAAATCCAGAAATGATAGCTGTATGTACAGAGTCACGTGGGAGCTGGTAAAATGATAGGATGGCAAAGGGTTGGGTTTTTTTTTTTTTTTACACAGCTCAAACTGCTTTAAAGAGTTGGGAGCAAAGCCAAAGAGTGAGGCTGAAAGAATGAGAGAAAACGATCCTGTAGTTTCTTTGCTGTGCAAACATCACTGAGAGAGATGACAGGATAAAATGTGCGCTGTTGAGAACATACAGAGGTGTCAGGACTGATTAACAGAAATGATGCATCATTGTCCTCAACTTTAGACGTTGTATTTTAGCTGATTTGTAACATCTAGTTATTAGAAGGTGAGATTTTCATTCGTGAGACATTTTCAAGTTTACATACTGGGATATCTTTTAAAGAAACAAATGTATACAACCTGTCAGCCAAGAAAACTGCTCTTTTTGTTTAGAATCGACAGATGTTCTCAGCTGTCCTCAAATACGATGATAATATGTTATAAACGTGAAGAAAGGATTTTGTTACCTGTACTTGATTGACCTCTTACCGGTCAGTCCACTAAGTCATGACTTTTCTTTGTTTTTGAAAACTTGTTTGGTGACCTGTTGCATGTCACACCCCTCTCTTCTCTTGTTCCACATCTCTGAACCATACATATTTCTATTCATTCACATCTTATATTTGCCAAATAAAGTATCCAACACATGAAACTAGACTTCCACACATACAGATGAACTTTGAAATGTGTATCTTTACATTAGACTCATAAATCTTTGGATCTTGCTCTTTGTTTTTCAGTAGCTTTCATCTTTTGTTCCACATGCAGTAACACGGGCTGCCAGGGTGGATTAAAAGCCTTCTTTTCCTGGTCTTCAGTGGCCCATCATTTCTCTTGTCGCTTCACAGAAGCTGGGGGTCCCCCGAGGTCAGCCCCTTGACAAATGGACCAACTCATTGTGTGAACCAAGAAGGAAAGGAGACTGAAAGAGTGAAAGGATATTTGTTGCTACCACGGTGAGTAGAGACCCTGCCATTTGCTTTTTTCTGACCGACGCCCACTTGAGGAAACTCCAAGCTGTGCAGCACACATAGAGACAGTGGCTTGAGAGGCCCACTTAATGCCTGTCCACAGAATATGCGCCATCACTTACACACACACACCATAATCCCACGGGACCTCTGTCTCCCCCTTAAAGTGAGGCTGACACGAGCCTCAGTCTCAACCCTAAAAATCCCAGCTGACCACTGCACTCACGCGCACACACAGACACGCACATAAATATGCACACCAATTCCCCACATGAGAAAGTGGGGGGCCCTATGCCGAGCAGGTGATGCAGTAGTCGCACACACTGCAAGCTGTGTGGGCATAAGTGTGCGTGTGTTTGCGTGATAGAGGGGGGCTCGTTTGCCGTCTGTCAGTCCTGTCAGACCTGCTGCTTGCATGATCAGCCAGTCGCTGTTTCTCTTCTCCTGGGGTTTCTCGGTTGTGTGTCTCTGTGCATGTGTGTGTGCATGGTGGCATGTGTTTCTTACAAGACTGCTCTGACTCACAGATCAACCCATCCAGGATCGTGTATCATCCTAATTGTATCACTGGAGCCGATATCAGTTAATGACACACCCACCACAGCCCCCACTTCTCCACGAGTTTGGTTTTGACAGGGATTCGACCTGGTTACACGTTATGCCGTCATACCCAGCGAGCGAAGGATTTAAAGCTGCACTAGGCAAGATTTTGATCTGAAAATATATTTATTGACTCATCCTAATTCATAAACTGGGACTGGAGGGAAAAAAGACTCAGGATTCAAGTCAATTAACCCCATGAAACTCTGATGCTACTTTTTTATGGAACTGATCAAAGTTTAGCAGTATTTTGAAACTATAAAAAGTATTAAGTAAGCACTTGTGATAGCTGAACAGAAAATATTTGCATCATATTTCTAATATCTAAATGGTTTTTTTGTTGTTTTCGTATGTCATTTCCTTTACCAGTTTGCAAAATCCCCCAGCGCAGGTTTAAATCACTTCTGTTAGTGATTAAGCCACTGTTACAGCACATTTACAATGATAAGGTCATGATCCATGGGCAATTCACACTAAAGCGCACTAAATATGGAGTTTTTAATATTAAATATTGTTGCCTCTGGTGCAATCCTGCAATCCTGATCTTGCTAAATCTTTCCTATGTTTCATGACCTTTAAGCAAGACAATGCCGATTTTAACAGATTAATATATCTGTGTTGCTTGGAGCGGATAATAAAGATTAAGACATAGGTCACCAACAGTTCACACACAGATGAGCACCTTCAGAGACAACACAGTTCCACAATGAGTGAAACATGCATATGAAAAGTCAAGCCTAAAGGACTAAAGGTTGTGATACATACCTTGTCAAACAGAGACTTCCATTGCTGAGACAAGTAAAAAGAGAAAAAGATAGAGCGTGTGAAGCAATGAATAAGAGGAATAGATGGGAAGAAAAATAAACTCAGAAACAGGTACCAGACAGGAGGGAAGCACCTGTTTGATAATGATGAATATCGGCCAAAAGGGCTTCCTTCACTATGCGCATTGCCATAATTGCAGTCTTGCGATCACATGCAGCTATTATCTGATCATTACGGTCAATGAGCCGCAGCAAAAGATAACAAGGTACCAAAAGTGTGCCTCGTTATGTGTAAAAGGTAGTATGCTGTGTGCGTGTGTCTTTGGAAAAAGATGAAGCAAAGTGCTGGGTGCTTTTACTAACTCGGCTCTCAAAAGAATAAACAGTATTTTAAATTCCATCTCGTGTCTTTGTAAAACGCTTGTTTTTGTCAGTTGTGCCACTGAATTATGGACAAATGGCTTTCTGAAATTAATTTTAGAGGGACTGTGTTTAACTTCGCTCAAAGAAAATGAGCTGAAGGTCCTGATTCGTAACTGTGAAAATGTCAAAAGGTTTACAGGGGTCATGTGTTCACTTGACGCCACATTGTGTAGACCTACTTCTTCTGGAGCCACTGGGATGACTTCGGTACTTTCCAAAACCTCGATCTCCTCGCCTTCTGCGTTGGCCGCCACCGCCGGAGAGATGTTCACCGGCGCCTCCCGGGTTCCGCCTGTCATTCTCAGGCTGCTCTTCTCCATACACCCACGGAGAGCAGCGATGCGGTCCTTAGGAACGACTCCACATGCTGTAGTTTAAAATCCCATGCTCCCGCCGCAATGAATTAAACGTGTGCGCACTCCGGTTATGCCCGACGCACTTTCACATAGACAGAGCAAGCAAAGCTTCATCCGCAAGGGAAAAGTTGACGTCTGACAGTTTAGTAAAAGCCAGTTAGGGGATAAAAGAAGTATCCATACAGTGTCACACAATTTGTCAATACATCGTTAGTCAGCAGTGACAAAAGGTTTTAAGAGGTGGAGATGAGTCTTTCCGCGAAAAGAGGCGACGATCCAAGTTTGCGCTGCTGGGGACGCACATTGGCAGAGCGAGTCTTCTCACTTCGAGAGGTGCGACGCAGCAGCGGCAGAACGCAGATCCAACTGAAAAAAAATAATTACATCATCAGTAGTGACAACAACATGAAACCCAGAAAAGGGATGACGACATCGACCTATGAAGTCTTGTATGGCGTCTCCGGGCAGAGGTAAAAGTCTACTTCAGAAGCGTGGGCACATGGCACACTGGGAGAGAAGTTCAGTTAGGTGCCAGCTTCTTTTTGTGGTGCGTCCACGTTACCTGGCACGCTGTTTTCTGCCGGTCGACGGCGCAGAGCGGGAAAGGCCGTCTGGTTTCTCCACCGTGCGCCGTGCAAGAAACCTCAAGCGCGGGCGGGGGGCACAAACCGACCGCCTCAGACGGGATGGTTGGATCAGCTCCAGGAGACGCCGCGACTCTGCTCCATCCGCATACGTCCTTCCAGGCACAGAGGGAGTGAAGAAGAGAGGGAAGGTGGGGGCGGAGAGATAAGGGAAGGGAGGGAGAAAGGGAGAGATTTGGCCGGCGGTGAGGAGGGATCACCAGCCACTGCCTCTCGGGGTTTCGAGGAACTCCGGCTCCCTGAGCGAGCAGCTGGCTGTCGCTGGCTGTTGCTGGCTCGTGGGGTTTAGGTTGATTTGTGCACGATCGTAACGACTTGTGTTCTTCATCTTTACTGCTTAAGTGTGACCATATGGAATACAACATGCTCATTTTTTTTTGTATTGTTTGTGGAAAAGAGTCTTGTTTTAAAAGACTTTTGTAGCTGTCGAGCACAGCTTGTACCAACAAGCCTCGCCCCATCACACCCAACAATTAGAACATGCACTTGTCCTAAGTCTCTTCTCTCCCAGTAAAACATTAGGAAGCAGATGGTTTATTTAGGGAAAACACGATAACATTACTAAGCAAAGAATACTTCTGGAGCAGGCAGGTGTTTGTTCTTAGCCAATTTGCTCCCAAAATATAAATGTTAAGCATAAATTATCCGCGCCAAAGCTGAAAATTACTCTTAAAAATGATGGAGAATACCAGAGGGGAATCACTGCATTGTAATCCACTATGTGTTTTGTTTTCCGTGCACACACTGGTGAAGAAATTCATAAAGTTACGTTTATGACACTTAAAATTTGCCTAAGGGAGTGACCCTCGCTTAATGTCCCACCATATGCTCAAATAAAAACATAGTATATTGGTTCAAACATTTCCCTGTTAATATTTGCAGCTAGAGTGAGCATTTAACGTTTGGTCTGATCCAACTCATCTAAAAAGTCCATTCATTTAACTTTATTTTTATAGCACAAAATTACTGTAAAAGTCTACATTCACGATTTTATTTCAAGGTAAAGATTCCAAAAAATCTCGAGACAAACCCAACACAACAGTAAGCAAGACTTGGCACTACAGCTCTATTGTGCTATCAAACACTAATTAAGTATGCCCCAAAAAACAGCATGCAAAATCGCTTCAGTCTAAAGCGGGAAGGAGGGAGTGTCCAAAGCTATAAATTCGATTTATATAGAGGGATATAAAATGTCCCCTCCGGCCCGCAGCTATCAAAAAGCAGGGGCCCCACCTCAGACAAACACATACCCATTACCTGAGGATGACATCAAACAAACATAATAGTTGGGTTGAAGCCATGTATGAGGAGAAATTATTGGTCTGCAGTGTGTGGGTTGATCAGTATCCATCAAGGTAAACCTCCCCCAGGTACTTCGTGTTCGCATTACCATGGTAACCATATGACCAGTTGATATTTCTAACCTGGGGGTCTCTCCCTGACTTCCACACAACAACGTGGGATTAAAGCTGAACTTTGTCATGTTGCTTAAAAAAGGAGGGAAACAGAATACGTAGTCAAAGGGTCACCAGACCAGTGTTGAGATTCTGTTTACTTATTTTGTGCTTTTGTGCCACTGGAGAGAAAAAAGTTAATGACAGTTTTTTGAAGTTACTGTAGGTTGCACAATAATTCACTCTTCATTACTCACATGAACCATCTCCGTGCAGGTGAAGCAGATACAGGGAGCGACACCCTTACGATCTGATTTGCACATTCTATTTTATATCCTGAGCAGAAACACAGCCCCAGATTATCACACTACCACCACCATGTTTAACTTATGATGTTCTTTTATGAAGCAGGATTTGTCTCTTCAGTCTACAGAATATTTTCTAAAGCCTTGGGAATCATCAAAACATTTTAGGGTTTTTTTTTTTTACAAATCTGAGATGAACGTTTGTGCTCTTTTGGTCACTTGTCATTTATCCATATTGGATCTCTATCCCATGGATGTGCACTTTCTCTCTTGTTGCTAAATTGTGAACACTGAACTGAGGGCAAGTGAGGCCTGCAGTTCTTTAGATGTTGTTCTGGTCATTGAGTCCTCTGTTGTTGTCATTGTCGTAGGATGGCCACTGCTGGGGAAGCTTCACTACTTCAGCAAAGGTTCACAAAGTTTGGATAATGGCTGTCTGTGTGGTTTGCTGGAGTCCCAAAGCCTTATAAAACTGAGTTTGAAACGCTTTTTTAGATGGATTGATGTCAATGACTTTGATTCTCAGCTGTTTCTTTAGATTGTGGCATGATGTGCTGCTTTTTGAGATCTTTTACCTGCTTCACTTTGTCAGAAAGATTCTAATTAGGCTTCAGTGTGGCTAATGAACATTAAAGTCAGCTTTCAAACAAACATGCATAATCACAGTTAATTGTGGGAAATTTCTTTTTCACACAAGGCTGACGACGCCTTGAATTTGTGACCAATATGCAAAAATCAAGAAGGTGGTAACTTCTTTTTCATGACACCCTGTCTTACTGTAAAGCTATAAAACCAGGCATAAAATCGTAAAAGACACCAGAGAACCGGCAAACTTATTGTCTCAACAGCTGCAGACAGCCCAGAAATTTCCATTTAAAACAAGTACAAAACAGCTTTGAGGTGGCGTTCACGAGGTCATGTGGTTAACATCAGCTGAAGAGCTGTAACCCAAGAGACAGAGAGAAGGACAGAGGTGATGAGGAAAGAGAGTGTGAAGAGAAGAAACAGAGAGAGACAAAGATGTTTGGTTAGAAAAACACCTGCCATGTGGGGGAAACTTAGCTCATCTATGAAGACCTGAACTGTATCACTTTCTTTTCGCATCCGTGTAGGCTCAGGGCTGTTTGCAGGCACCGACTGCTCTTTATTAACACCATTCCTGATGGTGTGAAAGTGTTCATTTGCACTGAAATTAAAGTGACTGAGTGAATCAGTGATGGACTCATTGATTGTTAATTATTTAAATGTTGTTTTTCTTCTCATCCATTTTTATATTTTGTATTTATTTATTTATTTGTTTGTGTATTTTGCATATCCCATACTTGCAGTAACAGATGCTGACTAAGTTTAATTAGGTTAAGTGT